>NW_022630995.1:109412409-109414209 GCF_010015895.1 Lontra canadensis | reverse complement strand
GTCCATTTCAGTGAGGGGAGTGTTAAAGTCCCCTACTATTATTGTATTATTGTTGATGTGTTTCTTTGATTTTGTTATTAATTGGTTTATAAAGTTGGCTGCTCCCATGTTAGGGGCAAGATATTTACAATTGTTAGATCTTCTTGTTGGACAGATCCTTTGAGTATGATATAGTGTCCTTCCTCATCTCTTATTGTAGTCTTTGGCTTAAAATCTAATTGATCTGATAGAAGGATTGCCACTCCTGCTTTCTTCTGATGTCCATTAGCATGGTAAATTCTTTTCCATCCCCTCACTTTAAATCTGAAGGTGTCTTCGGGTTTAAAATGAGTTTCTTGTAGGCAACATATAGATGGGTTTTGTTTTTTTATCCATTCTGATACCCTGTGTCTTTTGATTGGGGCATTTAGCCCATTGACATTCAGGGTAACTATTGAGAGATATGAATTTAGTGCCATTGTATTGCCTGTAAGGTGACTGTTATTGTATATTGTTTCTGTTCCTTTCTGATCTACTACTCTTAGGCTCTCTCTTTGCTTAGAGGACCCCTTTCAATATTTCCTATAGAGCTGGTTTGGTGTTTGCAAATTCTTTCAGTTTTTGTTTGTCCTGGAAGCTTTTAATCTCTCCTTCTATTTTCAATGATAGCCTAGCTGGATATAGTATTCTTGGCTGCATGTTTTTCTCGTTTAGTACTCTGAGGCTCTCTCTTTGCTTAGAGGACCCCTTTCAATATTTCCTGTAGAGCTGGTTTGGTGTTTGCAAATTCTTTCAGTTTTTGTTTGTCCTGGAAGCTTTTAATCTCTCCTTCTATTTTCAATGATAGCCTAGCTGGATATAGTATTCTTGGCTGCATGTTTTTCTCATTTAGTACTCTGAATATATCATGCCAGCTCTTTCTGGCCTGCCAAGTCTCTGTGGATAAGTCTGCTGCCAATCTAATATTTTTACCATTGTATGTTACAGACTTCTTTTCCCGGGCTGCTTTCAGGATTTTCTCTTTGTCACTAAGACTTGTAAATTTTACTATTAGGTGACGGGGTGTGGACCTATTCTTATTGATTTTGAGGGGGGTTCTCTGAACCTCTTGGATTTGATGCTTGTTCCCTTTGCCATATTGGGGAAATTCTCTCCAGTAATTCTCTCCAATATACCTTCTGCTCCCCTCTCTCTTTCTTCTTCTTCTGGAATCCCAATTATTCTAATGTTGTTTCGTTTTATGGTGTCACTTATCTCTCAAATTCTGCCCTCGTGGTCCAGTAGCTGTTTGCCCCTCTTTTGCTCAGCTTCTTTATTCTCTGTCATTTGGTCTTCTATATCACTAATTCTTTCTTCTGCCTCATTTATCCTAGCAGTGAGAGCCTCCATTTTTGATTGCACCTCATTAATAGCTTTTTTGATTTCAACTTGATTAGATTTTAGTTCTTTTATTTCTCCAGGAAGGGCTTTTATATCTCCCGAGAGGGTTTCTCTAATATCTTCCATGCCTTTTTCGAGCCCGGCTAGAACCTTGAGAATCGTCATTCTGAACTCTAGATCTGACATATTAGCAATGTCTGTATTGATTAGGTCCCTAGACTTTGGTACTGCCTCTTGTTCTTTTTTTTGTGGTGAATTTTCCACCTTGTCATTTTGTCCAGAATAGAGTATATGAAGGAACAAGTAAAATACTAAAAGGGTGGCAACAACCCAAGGAAAATATGCTTTAGCCAAATCAGAAGAGATCCCAAATCTTAAGGGGGGGGGGGAAGGGATATAAAGAGGTTCAGAAAGAAAAAAAAAAAGAAGAAAGAAACAAAT